>NW_028084009.1:8141631-8163013 GCF_014824575.4 Sturnira hondurensis
GCGGCTCCGGGGGGGCGGGAGGGCCGCGGCGGCGCACTGCGCAGGCTCGGCGGCGCGCCCGCCCCCGCCCGCCGCTGAGCGCCTCCCCATTGGTCGCGGCGCCCCCCCGCCCGGCCGCCCAGCGGCTCGCGATTGGTCCGTGTGCGCACTTAAAAGGTGCGGCCAATGGCTGCGAGCGGCAGAGGCCGGGGCGCGGGCGGGCGGCCGGGCGCGGTGGCTAAGCGGCGGGTGGTGGGCGCCGGGGGGCTACGGAGTACTCTGGTGCGGGCCATCGGGTAGATGTGGGTGGGCAGCGTGCTGCACCGGGGCCGCGGCCTGGCGAGGCCGGCACCGGGGCTCGCCCTTTGTCTGCGCTCGCTCCAAAATGGCTGCGGCTGTAGAAGACGGGAGCGGACGGGGGGTCGGGTGGGCCTGGGAGCCGGGACGCCGTGCTCCGTAGCCCTCAAGTCCTTCCAGCAACCGCCCGCTGGGTCCATGCACTAGGGAAGGATGCGGGCCGGGGAAGAGAGGCGGCAGGCGCCATTAATCCGGGCGGGGCGGTGGCGGCGAGGCAGTAGCCGGCGTGGCGGTGGCCGGCGTACCGGGCGGGGCGAGCGCGGACCTGACCGGTCCCCGCGGGGTGTCCGCGACCTGGCCCCGCGCAGCACGTTGCGGGGCACGGCGGGAGGACGGTGTCCCCGAGTCAGGCCCGCCCGAGGTGACCGTCCTGTCATCCGGCCGCTCGGTTCCCAGACGCGCGTGGTGGATCCTTAGGGAGCCGACCGCACCGCGGGGACCGGTGCCAGCCGCAGCCTCCTTTCCGTCCTTTATTTCCTGTAAGTCATCAAAGAGCGTGTTTACGAGCACTTTATAAAATACTTCGAATTCTCTGCGTTTGTTTTTTATTAAGGGGGGGCGATGTTGGTTTTCCACCAAAAGATGGTGTTCCGGGACATTTCCAGCGGTTTTCTTCTTCTCTGTGGGGGGAGAACCTCAAGAAAAGGGCTCCCCGGGCCGTGGAAGGTACGGGCCGGGACTCCAGCTGCACGGACGGCGGCACGGGGACGCCGAGCTCCGCACAGAGAGGAAGTTGTTGGCGCCGCGAGTGGGGCCTGCACCGCCCTGAGATGACCCGGGTGTGGGCAGCCCACGCAGCCTTTGAAAGCCGCGTGCTGACGCCCGGGCGCACGATGTCCCCGCCCCTCCTCCCCACCCCCGCCGCGCGCTCCTGGACACGGAACCGTGGGGGCTGGAGCCCAGGAAAGGTGCATGAAAGGAGAGCGTCAGGGCCAATCCGACTGCCTGTATCCATCCTAGTACACCTCAACTTGAGCGTCCAAAAGTCAGGAAAGGAAGTCCCGCGCCGCGCGGGTGTGTGGTCTGGTTCTGAAAATAGCGGAAATGTGGACAATTAGAAAATTTTAGAGCGAGCCCAACGAAAGCGTCAGTTGGACGACTGCAGCCTCCAGCCCCGTGTGCAACATCTGTCGTGGGAAACCCAGGGTCTTACACGTCCTTGGAACAGATGGGAATCAGGCAGAAACGCCGGCAGCGGGCTGCAAGGTCCCCAGGAGTGGGAAGCCCAGACTCCCAGGCCCCGGGTGCGGCCGGGGGGGCGGAGCCCACTCCCGCTGCCCCAGAGGTCTTTAGTAGAGCAAGGTCCCCGGGGCCTCCTAAGGCTGGACTCTGGGCGTCCTTGGGCGCCTGCCCGGGCCCCTCCCTTCTGCACCAGGCCTCTTCCCGCATTGGTGCTGACATCACCCCCCAGCGTCCTCTGGGGCGCCCTCCAGTTCGGCAGGAAGTGTTCGAGGTTACGAGTGGGGCCCCGCCCCCATGGCCCCAGCTCCCTGTGGGGGAGGGGGTGTCTTCTGCACCTCCCGGAAAGGTGCTAGCTGCGCACGGCTTAGGCAGTGCTGCTGGCTAGTGCTCTCCGGGGGAGCGAGCGACGCAGTGGTGCGGAAGCCGCGGGGCTCCTCCCTCCCCTGATGGGGGAGGAGGGGGAGACCTGCCACCCTGTCAATGGGTCGCCCTGGAGACTCGGGGAATCTCCTTTGAATATCTCTGTGTGGTTTCATTTGTTGCCCTGAGCAGCTATGACTTCTGTACCTTGAAAGTAAAATCGCCACGACCATAAAAAGGAAGAGAGGGGAGCGGAAACGAGGGTGAATATAAACACCGGGTTTAAACAAGGAAGAACATTTGCCGGGAGCAGAACCCTCAACGAGTGCAGCCTCCCATCTGCCACACTGCAGCGGGCAAGGCCTGATGGGCCCGCAGCCGACGTGTGAGCCCTGTTAAGTTCATTGTCTTTTCAGTAACGTAGAGAAAGCACCAGGCATGCTCACTTAAATGTAAGAAACATCATAACAATCGAGAGTCAATCCTTTCAGCCTGGCTGTGGCCGAGAGAGAGACGGGCGGTGTCTGCCCTTGTGACCTGTGTGTTTGTTGTCTGTTTCAAATACTACGTAACAAAACAACCTCTTGGGGAAAAGGAGGAGCATGCACTAGATGGCGGCTGGGGGCCCGGTTCTCAGCGTCCTGCTCACCCAGGGGGCTTCCTACCCCAGCCAGCAGTGCTTGGTCACATACAGACCTGCCAAGTTCACAAACATATAACTCACCAGGGCCAAGTTCACAAACATATAACTCACCTGTAAACGCCCACACATTCATTTCTTAGGGCCTTCAGAACATTGTCACAGAGTTGGGGACTTAACAGACATTTATTCTAGTCACAGGGCTTCTTTTTTGGGTGCTCATTTTATGAAGACACCAGTCATTAGGTTTAGGGCCCACCGTACACCCAAAATCATTTCAGCCCTGGCCTGGTGGCTCAGTTGCTTGCAGGGTCCTCCCCCACACCAGAAGTTTGCAGGTTCGATCCCTCGTTCGGTACAGGTGCAGGAGGCAACAGATCGATGTGTTTCTCACATCAATCTCTCTCTCCTCTCTTCCCCCACTTCCTCTCTTATCTCAAGATCCTTAACTAATTACATGTGTAAAGACCTTGTTTCCAAATACTGTCACATGTGAGGTTCTGGGCAGACGTCAGTTTGGGCATGACAGTTTTTCAGCCTGATACACCAGATGGCTCATTTGCCCCAGGATGTGGCCGTGAGAGGCAGGAGAAGAGATGGAGCCTTGGCCTTGGTGAGACTGGAGGGGCCCCCCTCAGTCCTGCCAGGTGGTGAAGGCTCCACCCACTCAGGGGGCCACTGTGCTAACCAGCCTGTCAAGCCGAGCTCTCCCTCCACACCAAGCTGAGCCTGTGTCAGAGAAGAGGGAACTGAAGCTCGAGAAGGTCAGGCCAACGCCTTAAGGTCTCTCTTCTTGGCAGGCACAAATCCAGGGCTCAGATCCTAGAGCTGAGAGATGCCGCGGGGCCGAAGCTGGCCGGCCCTTCTGTCCACGTCGTCTCTTGTCAGCTTGGCTCCTGAGTTACAGCCACAGGCAGGTCTGCTGTGCTCGAGAGGGACCCAGATCTGCACGGGGGCGGGCTGGCTGTGACCCTCACGTGAGCAACTCACCCACACTCTCTTGGCTGACTCCCACCATGGGCCTCACCAGCGGAGCCCCAAGGGCACTTGAGCACTTCACAGGTCAGGTGGGAGTGCCCCTCTCCTGACACCGCCCCTAGCTTTCTCCAGATGTCTCCTAGACCACCCACGGGCAAGCTGGGAACAGCCTCGCTATGAAGTGAGTCCTCTCGCGGCCTGGTGGCATCCCGAGTCCCCCTACCTGGAAAGGCATGTCACTGCCAGGCCGCATGGACCAAGCATGACACTCACCCCCACCCCGTGGTTTCTTGCCATGGCTTGGTGCCGCGGTTAATGCCTAGCGTCCGTCACGCCTCACTCAGCTTCAGTGCTTCCTTTCCAAAGCCCAAGCCCAAGCCCCTGCAAAGCACCCTGGGAAATGCCCAAGGTCAGTCATCAGCAAAGTCCACGTAGCGAGCACCTGTCGCTTGGACAGGATGTCTATCTAGTCAATAAATCTGTCGTATTAGGCCCTGGCCACTTAGTGGCCATTCAGATGTAAAAAAGAACCCTTGTAAAATGGCACCATTTAAAAGAGCATCAAAAAAAATCTAAGTACCTCAGTATAAAACCAGTAAAACAGAGCACAAGATGTATAGACACAAACTCATAAAACATGACTGAGACACTACAGAACGAGTATACACAGGGAGGAAGAGACGGCGCTCAAGAATCAGAAGACTCAATATTGTCAAAATGTTGTTTCTCCCCAACGAAATCTACAAATTCAGTGCAGAAGGGATTCGAAGGTCCCGGAAATGGAGGAGCCAGACTTCTCTTTCTGGCGTGGGGGCGGAACTGCCCTCCTGAAGACAGACTGAACTCCTGACAGAACACAGACAGCACCTGCAACTGCCAGGGTGCGCTCAGCCAGGCAGGTGCAGGCGGAGTCAGCGCCTGGGCGGAGGGACCGTGCAGCGGCTGCCTGTTTCCACCGCTGCAGCCTGTAGTCAGGCCACAGTCCCTGCCAGGCAGGGCCTACACTGCACCAACCAGACACCCGCCCTCTGTTTGCCCAGGGAAATAGGAGACACAGTTGGGGCAAGGACACGCTCTGGAAATCGGGGGGCATCCCAGAGGGGACCAGTGGGAGAAGGGGGCCCCAAATTCTGTTTGTAAACAGGGCCTGCATCTCCAGGTGACACTGCAGGACAGGTGTGGGCAGACTCCAGGCCGCTGGGCTGAGAATGAATGACCTCAGGTGCGGTCTGACGTCCTGTCCAAGGGACGTCATTCACAGCCTCGTGCTAACACGAACACAAAGCAGTAAAACCAACACTCCCTGAGTTGACCTGAGAGACGCCGACATCAAGGCAAAGTAATGCTCACAATGTCCAGGGTACAGCCCAGGGTTACTCAGTATACAAACAAGTGGGGGATGTCAGCCATTGTCACCAAAAAAAAAAAAAAGAGCAAGCCCTGGCCAGGCAGTTCAGTTGGTTACAGTGTCGTCCTGATGCAGCGAGGTTGTGAGTTCGATTCAGGGGTGGGGCACATACAAGAACCAACCAATGAATGCAGGGAATGCATCAATAAAGGGAGCAACCAGTCCATGTGCTACTTTCAGGAGAAGCAATGGGTCTGGAGTTTTAACAGTTTCCACATACATGAAGCAAACAGTGGCAGAGTTAGCCCTGGCTGGGTAGCTCAGTTGGTTGGAGCATTGTCCCTGATATGTCAAGGTGGTGGGTTCGATCCCTGGTCAGGGCACCTGGAGGAATCAAAGAATCACCCAGTGAATGCATCAGTCAGTGGAACGACAAATCCATGTTTCTCACTCTTTCTCCCTCCCATTTCCTTTTTCCTCTCTAAAATCAATAAATAAAATTTTTTAAAAAGAAAGTACCATGAGTCCATTTTTTTTTTGAAATTGACAGAATTAAACAGAGAAAGAGATAATTCAACAATTTTTGCTGGGGATTTTAACACCCACCTCTCATCAATGGCAAAAAACTCAGGACACAAATGATGCCACCAATACAGTAAACTGTTTGACCGGTATTTATCCAAAGCAACACCCAAGACGTTCTTCGCTGTGGCACGCAGGACACTCAGCAGGACGAACCAAATGCTGGGCCAATGCGAAAGGGCTGAAATCACACAAAGTGCTCTCTGGTTACACTGAAATTACATTAAAATCAACAAGATAGCTCTGAGAACTCCCATTATTTGGAGATATTTACACAACCCATGAGTAAAAAAAATCAAAGGGAAATTCGAAAGTGCTTGCAACTGCCTGTCACTGAAACTACAACATTGGCCCCAGATGGTGTGACTCGGTGGACTGAGTGCTGGCCTGAGAACCAGAAGGTCGCTGGTTCGATTCCCAGTCAGGGCACAGGCCTGGGTTGCAAGCCAGGTCCCTGGTTGGGGGTGTGCGAGACCCAAACAGTGCCTCCCTTCCTCTCTCTCTCTCTCTCCCTCCCTGCCCCTCTCTCTCTAAAAATAAATAAATAAAATATTTTTAAAAAAGAAGATACAACATCAAAATGTATACGCTGCAATGAAAACCATGCGTGCAAGGAATTGCACTTTCATTGCTCATGTGACGTACCAACCTGCTGGTTCTAACGTTCTCACGGAAATACAGCCGTGGTCATCTTGAAATAGAACCAAGCTGAGGACTCCCCCTACCCACCCTTGGGGCCATCACAGCGCGAAAGGAAGTGGAGTGTCGCTGCAAGAACAGGTAGCGAGGCCGACAGAGTGAAACAGTCTCCGGAAGGATGTGTACATGCAGTCAACCTATTTATGACAAAGTAGTTGATGCCTCCGCAGTAGGAGAGGATGTTCATGCGGGTCAACGGGCGGCCCCCCCGTCTGGGTGGCCCATGAACTTGACCCAAACCTCACACCATACAGAAAAACCTCCCTCCCCGGAATCCAAAATCTAAATGGGAGCAGAAAGATAATCAAACTATGAGAAGGAACTACTTTTCTGATCTTGGAGTAGGTAAAGGTTTTTCACCAGCCCCCAGAGTGCCGAACCCTACAAAGAAAACATTGGTACACAGACTGTCTTCAGAATGACTCAGCAAGAAGCCACTGAAGGGGTGGGAAGGCAGCCGGCAGAAGAAGGCCTGGGCGAGGTCCGAAAAGGGGCAAAAGACTGGGACAGGCAGGTCCCCACGGTGGACAGAGGGGAGGACTGGTCACCGGGCAAAGGCGGATGAAAGCACCCCAGCCCCACCATGAAGCAGGGCGGCTGCACTCGGGGGACAGGGCCGGACGGCTGGAGCAGCCCACTCGTGACCACCCCAAACCAAGCTGTCGGACGGCTGTGGATAAACGAATGGCGGTCTGTTCAGACAGGGGTGTGTTCGGTCCAGAGGATGTGCTAACTGATGTGTGCGCACTTCTTTGCAGATGTCACTCCTGAGTGTGAGAGCCTGTGTGCACGCAGCTCCGTGAGCAGAACGCCTGGAACAAACCCCCGCTCTGAACGACTAGGCAGCCCTGGTCCAGACAGCCAGCGACGTGCCTGTGGCCCCCAAGAAGTCGGAGCATGGGGACCAGACCGGAGCTCCCTGCCTCATCGGCCGGGACAGTCTCCCTGGCACAGCCGTCTGTCTCGGGACAGCCTTCCTTCTCATTGCGGTAAAAACAAAGTGGTGTGAAATTTACCACCACGACCACGGCGCACATGCAGTTCCTGCCTGAGACTGTGTGAACTGTCGTGTGATAGATTTGCAGAAGTTTTTCCTTTTCCAACTGACGTTCTGTCCCCGTTCCAACGAGAACCCCCAGCCCCCACACCGTTCCAGTTTGTGACTCTGAGTATGACAACTCCGAGTGCTTCCATCAAGTGGAAGCACCTTGGGACTAATCCCACAGTATTTGTCCTTCTGCGGCCGGCTTCTATCACTGAGCATAATGTCCCCAAGGTTCACCCATGTTGTAACAAGTGTCAGAGTTCCTTCCTTTAAATTTTTTTTTTTGTTAAGTTTAGAAAGAGAAAGGAAGCAGGGGGAGAAAGAGAAGAAAGGGCTGATTTATTGTTCCACTCATTTACATTCATTGGTTGATGCTTGTATGTGTCCTGACCGGGAATCGAACTCACAACCTCGGCATATCGGGATGACACTCTAACCGACTGAGGCCCCTGGCCAGGGCCAATTTTCAAGGCTGAATAGTATTCCTTGGTGTGGCTGGACCACATTGTGTTTATCCACCATCCCTCAATGAATGCTTGGGCCCAAATCCACGTTCTAAGGGCCGTAAACACTGCTGCAAACACGGGCGTGCAGGGGGCTCCTCGGGCTCCAGAAGTGGTCTCATGGACACGCTTATTTTATACTCGTAGGGGTTTTTAAAAATATTTTATTTATTTCTTTTTAGAGAGGGGAAGTGAGGGACACACACATCAATGTGAGGTTGCCTCTCAGACGCCCACACTGGGGACCCTACCTGCAACCTCCGTGGGCTTGAGGCCTGCTTGAAGAGGCTTTTCAGAAAGCAGGCAGCCACGTCCGCCACAACTCGAGGTAGAAAAGGGGGCTGGGCGGCCCTGCGGCACACCCGTGCAGGTGTGGCCCGTGGGCATGAGCAGTGTCAGTCACGTGCCCTGACTCGAGATGGCACCAGCAACCCTTTGGCTCCCACAATGGCCCTTGATCCACTGAGCCACACCAACCAGGGCTATATTTACAGGGACTTTTAAAAAACCTTTTATTTATTTATTTATTTTTAGAGAGATGGAGGAGGAACAAAGAGAAGGAGAGAAACATCAGTGTGTGGTTGCCTCTTGAGTGCCCCCCACTGGGGACCTGGCCCACAACCCAGGCACGGGCCCTGCCTGGGAAGCGAACCAGAGACCCTGTGTTTCGCAGGCTGGTGCTCAACCCACTGAGCCACACCAGCCAGGGCTGTACTTGTAGGTTTTATCACCGGGGCTGACCTGCACAGTCCTAGAAGTCAGGGTCCCCTGCTCGGTTAGGTGTTGGTGAGAGTTAATAACAATCTTCCTCAGTGTGTGTGTGTGGGGGGGGGCAGTTTGTAGCCCTGCCTTGGTGTCCAGACCCAGGAAATGCCCCGGGCTGGAAAACCAGGCCCTGCTTGAAAGGGTCCGAACCAGCTGGACCTTGGGTGGCCACCCCTGCCCCAAGGTGCCTACTCCTCACACCCCTGGGGAACCGAAGCCAGAGGCACCCCAGACTCAGGGCAGGAGCTCAGCCAGGCTGGGTGGGGATGGACTGAGCAAAGGTCTCCACTGAAGAACCCTCTTGAGGAAGAGTCCTGAGTTTGGGGGTGCTGGTACCTCTTAGGCAGGAGGGTGGGTACACAGGTGCTTGCTATTGTTAGTGAAAAGACACAGTGGGGGGTTCACCCTTCCACACTGCGCATGCCCACGGGCCGCACCTGCACAGGTGTGCCTCAGGGGCGCCCGGCCTCTCTGGGAGTTCTACCTCTCGTTCTGGCGGACGCAGCTGCCTGCTTTCTGAAAAGTCTCTTTAAGCAGTCCTCGAGTCCACGGAGGTTAGGACTGGCTGCTCTAACATGGTGTGGGGGGCATGCTGCCAACCCTCCTCCGGGACCCCTAACCCGTGCAGTCTGAGGTCAGAAGTCACAAGCAAGCCAGGGGGCTTCCTCTTTCGGGGAGAAAAGCAGGTCCTCTTGCGCAGGGAAACCTCCCCCAGACTCATGCCCGAGTCACTTTGTCACCCAGGTGCCACCAAAGTGGGCTGGCCAGTTCAGAAACAGTTCACAAATTAACGTCCAGCTCTGAGACCCCACATGGTGTTTTTTAAAAAAGACTTTATCTATTTACTTTTAGACGAAGGGGAAGGGAAGGTAGAGAGAGGGGGGGAGAAACACCAGTATGTGAGAGATGCATCTATTGTTTGCCTCTTACACATCCCCTACTGGGGACCTGGCCCGCAACCCAGGCATGTGCCCTGACTGGGAATCGAACCGGCGACCTTTCAGTTCACAGGCCATCACTCAGTCCACTGAGCTGCACCAGCCAGGGCCCACATGCAATTTTTTAAAAATATTTTTATTTATTTTCAGAGAGAGGGGAAGGGAAGGAGAGAGGGAGAGAAATATCAATGTGTGGTTGCCTCTCATGTATCCCCCACTGGGAACTGGCCTGCAACCCAGGCATGTGCCCTGACTAGGAATCGAACCGCGATTGTGTGGTTCGCAGGCCCGCACTCAATCCACTGAGCTACACCAGCCAGGGCCCACATGCTATTTTTTAAAGCTTATATAGAGCAACATCAGCCGGCTCCGGAGTGGACAAGGGTCCAGTCTTCCCACGAGGAGCCGGATACCCGGCTGGATCTCCATGGTCAACCTGAGTTGTGGGAGAAAGAACCAAAGCTCAGGCTCGAAACAGGCCACCGGGACCAAGTGACTTCACGGCTCAGAAGCCAAACTGGCTCCCACGGGCTCCCACCAGCTGCCGAGCAGGTGGGCCCTGTCCTGGGCCTCCAGGAAAAGGCTGCAGACCAGAGCGGGGATGGGTGCTTGCAGGGGCTTCCCTTTTCCTTTGTGTTTTTTCCACAATTCCCAAATTTTCTTTCATGACTGTGTCCTTCTAATGTACAGGCGGCAAACACCATGGGCCGAGGGCTGAATCCAGCCACCTTGTCTGACCCAGCCCCGCACCTGGTTGCTACCCGGGGGCAGTGCTGAGCCCTCGCTTACCTGTTAGGCGGCAGCTACAGGCACACAGTCCAGAACTGCATTCGGCCCCTCGGAAGGCCACGGCGAGACTGGTTGGCCCCCCATGGAAATGAGCCTGCCGCCCCTGCTCTAAGCCATCGCTCCCCACCCTCCCTGTCCCCAGGCCCTGGCCACCACTGATTTTCTGTCTCTGTGGATTTCGCTGCTGTGGACTCTTCATAGAAATGGGATCTCGCAGGACAGGAGCATGGCCTTCTGGGACAGGCTCCTCTGGCTCAGCATCGCGTTTCTGAGTGAGGCTCATCCACGTTGCGGCTGGCGTGGGCCCTTCGTTCCTTCCCGAGGCTGAGTCACATTCCACCACGTGGGTGGGCCACAGAGGGCTCACCCGCTCGTCCGTGGAGGGGCACTTGGGTCCTTCTCAGTTGTGGAATAGTGCTGCTGTGAGCACGCGTGTGCAAGGGTTCGTGGGGACGCTTGTTTTCATTCCTCGTGGGCCAGATGTCAACCCCGGGGTAGAGGGAGGGTCCCTCCCACTCAGCAGCAGGTGAGGCCCGTCTGCTCCGGAGAGTCTGTGCGGGGTCGAAGCCAGCCTCCCTTCACAGGATGGGCCCGGGGACAGCGGCAGGACAGTCCCTCCCCCGGGGATGGATCCCACAAGTGCTGACGGCCTCTCAGGCAGGCACAGGAGTGCGGCTCACATAGCTCCCCAGAAGCACGCCTGCCCAGTGGCGAGAGGTGGGGGGAGCTGGTGGCTCCAGCTCTTCGCAGTGCCCCCAGCCACAGCTGAGCAGGGAGGGGGCACAAGGGCAGCTATTTCCACCAGCAGGGTCCCCTCCCAAGGGCAGGGTGCCCCGGCCCTGCCCCCTGGGCTGGCATACCCCCAGCAATGGTCCCCCCCAGCAATTCTGCTCCCTCTTTTCCCTTCTAGAAAGTGCTACTCCTCCAGACCCCTCTCACACCCCTACCTCCACCTCGCCCCTGCTTCCTGGAGACCGGAGGAGCTGAGGCCAAGAGCGGAGGGGTGAATGGTTTGTGCCAGGTCAGTGAGGAGGCTCCGTCCCTGGTGTGGGGGTGCACACGAGCCAGGCCGGCCCACCTGCGGATGACTAGGAAGAAGGCGCTGGTGAGGGGGCCAGCAGGGGGGCCAGCAGGAGCTGGCAGTGGCCCAGGGTCTTGATACAAACTGACTCAGTTGTTTGTGATGGGCCTGGAGTGCGGTAAACAATGCTGCAGTAACTTAGCCACATAATGACAAGCAGGGCAATTAACAAACAACTGCAAACTGAGAGGGGCGTCCCAGTCTCACTAGAGGTTGCAAGGGGCCTCAGCCCTCGCAGCAGGCGGAAGGCCAGAAAGACTCAAGTTCCCATCCAGAGGCTAGAGCCACAGGGACTGAAGTTCATAGGTGAACTTCAAAGGCAGCTGGGTGCTCAGCTGAGCCTGACTGCTATGCCAAGAGCAGGGCAGGACCCTGGTTGGGAGCCTGGGACCCCTGGGGGCGGGGATTTCAAGGGGCAAAATGCAGAGTCTGGCTCCTCAGACAGTGCCTCTGCCCCCTGGAGAGGCAATGCCCAACCCTCTTCCGCAGGAGACAACAGGTGCCTCTCTGGAGCTGTCCCCACGGCCTGGCCAGGCCACCAGGCTTATGACCAGTTGAGTCACCACATAGCTGGGCTGATGCAGGAGAGGGGCTGTACCCCAGAGAAGCTGCCAGGCTCAGCCAGCATACACCACCAAGACAGACGGACACCGTCCGGGGAGGACAGGCTTTGGGGAGCCTGGACTGTCTCTCCTGGCCTCCGCCACCACCACCACCTGCACAGGACTCCACTCTCGGTCAGGGCTGCGGTCTGGCCACACTGGCACTCAGGAATTATCAGGCAGGTGTCCAGCCTTGGGGTTCGCGTCCTGCACCCTCTGCCTGGGGTTGAGAGAGGATGGAATGCAAGGAGGGTGTCTCTCAGCTCACTGCCTCCCCCAGCCCTGTCTCCATCCCCTTCCAGTGTCCAGCTACAACCTCAGGACCATCTGCCTCGGGGGGCAGACATCGCTGCTGCTGCGTCCCCCAGGCTGAGTGCTACTCCAGAGTCCCAGTCCTGCCATGTGCTGGCTGCGTGGCCCTGGCTGAGCACCCTGGCCAGGCCAGTTTCCTGGCCACCGAAGTGCCATGTCCCACCTCCCAGGGCTGGAGGCAGGCCAGGCATGCTGGGCTGGCAGAGGGGACTCGGCACACACCAGCTGTCCTGGCCACTTAGTAGGAGGCTGAAGAACTGGCTCCAGGGTAACACGTGTGCACGAAAGTGCTCTGGTCACAAGTGTTCAGCTTCATGGACTTTCACAAGTGGAACGTGTACACCTGAGTAAACAGAACCCTTGGCTGCCCTGAAAGTGCCCCACCCCAGGCCCCTCCCAGCCATGGGGCCCCAGGGACTGCCGGCCTGACTTCTGATGGCCTGCATGCTGGCCTGCCTGGAGCCGGCCCTTCGTTCTCCACGTGTGTCTCTTTGGCTGCTCTCTGCTGGATCTACTCGGGTGAAGTGCCCCAGAGTCTTCCATCGGCACAGACACCACCACAAACCATCTGAACTGCCTTTCAGTCTTTGGGACCATCTCTTATAAATAAAACCCATCCCTGGTGCATGGGGCAGTGTGCTCAGGGGACCGCTGGGGGCCCCACAGGCCATTTCCTCCCCCTGGCTATGGCCTCGGTGGCCTCTGTCATCCTTTCCCCTCTCCCCTTGGAAACCACCGGGAGGCAATGTCCGAGGCCGGTGGAGGCCAGCAAAGGAGCTCCACAGGGGTGCAGGCGGGCTGGAGGCGCCCTCGGTTGCCGGCCTCCCACATCCCGGCTGCACCGGCTGCACCTGCTCGGGAGCAGCTGGGTGAGGGCGTGCCCCGGTTGGGGGTGGGGAGGGGAGGGGAGTGGAGGAGGAGGTGGAGAGAGAAATGTAGAGAAGGGGAAGGGGGAGAGGATTTGAGGTGCAGGAAGCTGCAGGCCCGGTGCGGGAGGGGCTGGATTTCCGCAGGGTCCTAGAGCAGGTCATACCCAGGGACAACTCCTGCTGGTGCAAAACCAGCTCCGCCCTCCCCCCTGTCTTTACTCAGAGCCACAGCTCGGGTTAGGGGCCCTGATCCACTGTCCCTGGGCCTCCCAGCCCTTTCCCTGCCCAGTGACCTCCTAGGGACACCTTCGAAGCCATCCCTGACATCCAGGCACAGCCCACTGTGATCCCTCCACTCCTTCCCTGTTGGCTGGGCCAGGCGGTGTGAGCGTCAGCCCCTCGCTGTGCCAGGTCCAGAAGGGGAGGAGGGGACAGGCCAGGTCCTGCCTCGCTGGCTCATCCGACACCTCAGACCGCTGCCCAGACTTGTGTGTCTGTGGACGGCCTGTTACTGACATTTCTTCGAATCGACTCACCTGTTCTGTTTTGTTCCCACTGAGCATCAATACCCGTGAAATCCACAGTCGTGCATTCTTCTTTCTGAAGTTGTATGTCTGAGTTACAGAAGGGTTTTCTGTGATGTGTGCCCCCCACTGACTGCAGGACGCTGGCTGCGTGACCCCAGCTAAACTGGTGATGGCACCCAGGGCAGGGTCCCTGATCCACACCATCACAGCTGCTTTTATTAGGGGCTGCTTCCCCTCTCCCCACGCCCTACACACACGGCAGGCACTTACAAAGCAGCTCGTGGCTGCTGTGGAGACCTGGCCAGGCCTCTGATGGGGGGCCCTGGCCCCTCTCAGAGCCCATCACAGGCACTGTCCTCCAGGATCCTCACATCCACCAGCGAGACAGGCGGGAGAACTGCAATCTCCACTTGGTGACTGCAGAAACGGAGGCAGGAGCCTGGCCTTCCCAGGCTTTCCGGCTTCTCAGCCATACCCCCTGCTCAGGAGTCTAAGGCGTAGTGACCCCCAAGTGGGTGGGCACTGGGAGCCGTTGTTTCAGATGGAGGTGCCAGGCAGGTGTGTCTCCCAACAGGCCACATCAACTGGCTCCTGGGTCAAGTTTAGGTCACGGCACAACACCTGCCCCCTTCCCCGACCTCTCGAAAGCATCCTCCACTCTGCGCAGACCATGGAATGAACGGCAGGGCCGGCATTTCTGGATCTGTGCACGGTGGGTACCTTTAGCCTTTGCCCTGCCTACTTATTTCCACTGCGGTTAACGTCCTCAGGGAGCTACTCAGCTACACTCACACCCAGAACCCTGATGAGCCCTCGGAGGTCTCCAAGGAAGACCACCCACCTGGTCCTGGGGCTCTGGGTCCACTTCCCTTTTCCAAGATAGAATCAGCTCTATTAGTGAAGAATGCAGCCCCACCCCCAACACACACAGACCCCGAATCCATGACCTTGGGCATGTCATTATCTGGACCTGAAAGTGGGGGCAAGGAGGACATGAGGTGCTCCAGAGACCTGGGGCAGCACCAGACAGGTGCACCCCTGGGGAAGGGAGAGTCCCATCACTGACCTCTCTTACTGGGGCTTGGCTGCCCCCATTTTCACCAGCAGGACTTTCCGGGAGCCAAAAAGCAACTCTGGAACATACATGTACATTCTGGCAGACAGCTTTGAAGAGTTTTCCATTTTCTCTTCTAAATCACCCTTCTCTCAAACCCGTTACTGTTCTTTTACTGGATGTTGCCTGGTGCTGCTGGGACAAGGGGTTCACAAAGGGCAGAGGCCTGCTCCCCTGGACTGTCCTAAAAGAGGGGAGTCAGAACGCCCCTGTGTTGCTTGGTGGAGGAGCTCTCTGAGGCCGCTGTCCCCTTTTTGTCTAGCACGCGGAAACACGTTTCACATCTTAAACAAGTACCCACTTCAACACTAGGCAAAAGTGAAATAAGCGCTTCACACAGCAACACTCTATGCAGGAGCCTCCCTGATTTTTTTCTATTTCATCCTGTTTTATTTTCATAAAATACTGGTCACCACCCACTAAGCTTTTTTTCCAATATTTATTCCAGGATTCCAGGGGCCCCTGACCTAATGTGCACAGTGGAGAGGTAGACGAAAAGCAAGCGCACGGCGCACGCACAGTCACTACTGGAGCTGAGCCCTGGGCAGGGAAGAGGGGTCTGAGCTCCCGGAGGGCGGCCCATTCCTCCACTTCACAAGCAAGGGGCGGGGCCGGGCCGGGCCTCCGGAGCCCCAAGCAAAGCGACTAGCAGGTTAGATTAGGCGGGGCTTTGAGGCCCTAGAGGCGGTGCGATTTATTTTAAGGACAGGGAACGTCAGTGCAAGTTTGGGGGAGGGGCCGGGTTAAAGGGAAGAAGCACTCAGCTCATTTTATTTAGTAACTGACGTGCCGGAAGTGTTCGTTACCTACAGCTGCGCCCCGCGACTGGAGGGCGCCCCCAACTTCACCCCGGGGACAGAGACCTCCCCTACCGTCAGACTTTGCCCCCCCAAACAGGGGCCTGCGCCGTCGCCCTGTGGGGAAGGGACCACCCCCACCCCGGTTTCACCCCCACCAACAGCTCAAGGACGCCCAACCCCGACTTTATCCCCCAAGTCAGGGAATCCCCACGCTTTATCGCCTAGGACAGGGAAACCCCCCAACCCGGCCCGCAGGTGCTGGGGAAGGGGGAGGGGTCGGGACGCAACTCGGCTGGTCAACTTTCTGGCCCAGGGAGGGCAAAAAGGTGCGAGCACGCATCCGCAGAAAGAAAACCGAAGCCAGCACAGCTGTCTGCACGCTCAGACGCGGGGTACCCAGGTCCTAGCTGGCACGCGCGGCGGGCGGGGCCTAGAGCTCCGTCTCCGCCCAGCGCACGCGCGCTCCGCCCCGCCCCCAGTACCCCCCACTCCGCCTACCTACCCTGCTCCACCACCCTCGCCCGTCCACCCCGCGCACGCGCGTTCTGCGACACCCGATTCCCACCCCTCCCCTAGGTCAGCCCGCCTGGTCTCGTGCTCCCACCCTGCGCGGGGCCCGCCGGGAGCCGACCTAAGTGGGAGGCGGAGAGTTGGGGGAAAGCCAGTCGGCGGGCGGGGCTCGCTACGCAGGCGCGGGCGTGGGCCCGCCCCCAGGCGGGCGGTGCGGCCATATTTAAAGGGCGGCCAGAGCAGTGCGCCAATGGGCGACGAGCGTGCGGGGCGGGGCGTGGCGGCGCGAGGCCCCGGATGTGGCTGCTGCGGCCCCTCCTCCCCCGCGCTCCCCTCAGAGACCCCGGCCGCGCGCCGCCACTCACTAGCTGGTCCCCGTGCGGGCCCCTCGGGCGGCGGTGTGGAGGCGCGCCGGCGGAGCGGACGGCGAGGCGACCGCGCGAAGGCGAGCGGGCCGGGCCCGGCCGGGCGGCCGTCGCCATGAGCGGCTCGTCGGGTACCCCGTACCTGGGCAGCAAGATCAGCCTCATATCCAAGGCGCAGATCCGCTACGAGGGCATTCTCTACACTATCGACACCGACAACTCCACCGTGGCGCTCGCCAAAGGTAGCAGCCCCCAGCTGCCCCAACCGTCCGACCCCGCCCGCCAACAGCCCGTCCCCACCCCGGGGGCCCCCCGCAGGCCCCCGGCCCGGGCCTCCTCCTCCTCCCGCCTCCACCCCCGGCCGCCCCTCCCCCCGCCTCCGGCCGGCCCTCGCCGCCGGCCACTCCCTTCTTTGGCCCTCACTTCCAGACGGTCCCCCGCAGGCCCCTACCCTCCAGGCATCCCCACCCGCCGCGGCTCGGGCGCCCCCCGCCCACCTCCACCCCCGGGGGCCCCTTTTCCCCGCCCCCCGGCCCCCACTCCGCTCCCCGGGGCGCGTCGGGACAATGGTCTCCCCCAGCCACGGGGTTATTGTGTGCGGCCCGCCCGCCCAGCCGGGGTGGGGAGGCGGGGCGGGCCCGCGGCGCCGCCGCCTCCTGCGCGCAGGCCACCTCTGCAGGTGGGGGTCGGTTGCGGCTTCCTCCCCACCTGCCCGAGGGGCAGCTGGCGCGGGAACCTGGCCCCCGCGGGGGCGGGGCGAGGGGCCGGAGGCCCGCGGGTCCTCCCCTGAGGGCTGGGGGGCGAGGAGAGCGGGCTCCTGTGAGCCCTTCTGGAACCTATTAAGCAGCCAGGGCCTGGAGCCTGAACTAATTCCGTGTCTGAGCGGAGCCGCCCGCCAGGATGGCGTTTTGGCTCGAGTGCTCCCACTTGCAGCTGTTTGCCGACCCCGCCGCACTTTCGGCCTTAGGGTTTGCGCTTTAGTGACGGGCCTGTCTCTGTGCGCCCAGGGGACCACTGACCCTCCCCTAGTGACTGCGTTGTGGCTTTTCCCCGGTCTCGAGAAGGCAGGAGGGGGCCTCAAAGTTTCTTTGTCTGCATTTTCCAGGAAAGATGGCGAGTGCCTTTCTCTGCCTCTTCCAGGGGAGTGCTGAGTGCAGCCCGGTCTGCAGAGGCTGGGGGTGGGTCTTATGGGCCGGAGAACCGGCACTCAACACTCAGCCTTTGGGGGTCAAGCCAGAGCTCTCCCGCACCTCAGCCCGCGGGGCCCCAGGCCTGGAGCGCGTTTCCTTGCAGAGCCAGGCGCTCAAGTTCTCTGTTGGGTTGTGCTCTCCAGGAGGTAGTTCGTGTCACGAGGTGCACGCGCGCCTATGTCCTGGACAGTCGACTCCATTTGGCGTGTCGTCCCAGGTGGAGAAGCGGAGACCCAGAACAGCCTGGTCTGCAGCAGGGGCTGTTCCTAGGTTCTAGACAGAGGCTGCCCCCAGGCAGGAGCTGGGGCTCAGCCGGGCTCCTGCAGCCGCAGCGAGGTCCCTTCCTGGACAGAAGCTGGGGGTGGGTGTCAAGTTCTGGGCTCCCCCCTCCCTGCCATTGTTTGTGCCACGGCTCCTCCCAGGCTGGCTGTGTGCGAGTCTGTTTGGTTCTCTCCTGAGAAAACGCTCATCCCGGGAAGTGGTGTGTGGTCGGACAGCAGCTGGTGGGGTCTCAGCCCTGGGCGCAGACCTAGTGCTGTGGCGGATGCTGGGCCTTCTGTGCTCGTGCCTGGCAACCTGGCTTCCTGCGACTGCCAGGCGGAGGGGTTGTTCCTTGTTGTTACTGTGACCCATAGCTTTTCGGAGCTTTGCTGATGGGGTCTTGCAGGTGTTGTCTGTCAGAAACCGAGGGTGGAGTGGTAACAATGCAGCAACTCGGCCCTGGAGGGCACCCCAGGCAGGGGTTGCCCCCAGAGGCTGACCGGATGCACGGGGCTGCGGATGTCACTGACACCACTGATGTCATCTGTCTGTGCTCCGCAGTGAGGTCCTTTGGCACTGAAGACCGACCCACGGACAGGCCGGCCCCTCCTCGAGAGGAGATCTATGAGTACATCATCTTCCGGGGGAGCGACATCAAAGACATCACAGTGTGTGAGCCTCCCAAAGCGCCGCACACGCTCCCTCAGGACCCTGCCATCGTCCAAGTGAGTGCGTGGCCCTGTGCCGGGGAGGGGCATGTGGCTCCTCCGAGGTGCTGGTGTCCGAGGGGAGCTGTCATCACGTGTTTGGCCAGAATACTGGACTGGTGGAATGGCCTTTTAATGACCAGCTGCTTAGTCTTTGTCAAGGCTGTCGGTGTTGCTGTGGAAGCCTTGGGCCCCAGGGTCTACAGTCGCATGTGAAAGGAGTGAGAGGCGGTGCGTGTGTGTGTTGGTGCCAGGTGCGGGGGGTGGGAGGCTGTTCTTGGGTGTCATGTTTGTCCGTCCTTGCTGGCCGGCTCAGTCTAGAGCCCCAGTGGTGTGGTGTGCGTGGCATTGGTGGAGAAGGTGCTAGCTGGGCCTGCAGGCTTGCTCTCCTGACCCTGCCCAGAGGGTAAATTGTAATGCTGGGGACCACCTAGTAAATTGCACCAGGGGGTGTTTTGCCCAGGGTGAGCAGGGAGCCTGGGTTGACTTAAAAGCTAAGTATGCATCGGCTTCTCTGCAGGTGGAGGGAGCCCCAGCTGCACCTGGGGGACTGTAAGTCCTTCCCCAGCCATAGCTCCGCCCCTTCCTGTGGGGGCAGGTCAAGCCGAGGAGGGCCCTCTGCCCTCTTGCAGAGAGCACTGACCAGCTGGTGGCAGGCAGTAGGGCCAAGGCTTGAGTTGGGGAAGACTTCCAATGAGAGTTGCTTGGGCAGGTGGGGCTGGGGAGGGAATGAGAAGACAGCTCTGAGCTCCCAGAGACCTCCTGGGAGCCACTGAGCCCCTGGGAAGTGAGGTGGCCGATCAGGCGGCCGTGTCTGCCTGGACAGTGCTCTCCAGGCTCCTGGCGCCTCTCTCACCGGTGTGTCCCCTTGCTCAGTCTTCCCTGGGCTCGGGCTCCTCCTTCCAGCCGCACGTGCCTTACAGCCCCTTCAGAGGGATGCCGCCCTACAGCCAGCTGGCCGCCAGCTCCCTGCTCAGCCAGCAGTACGCAGCTTCCTTGGGTCTAGGTGAGTACCCCGTTCTCTCTGCTGAAGTGCTGCGCTCTGACCCCTAGAAAGCAGGACCTCAGCTCCATGTGGGGGCCACCGAGTTCCTGTCACGTTCAGCCTGTAGGGCACACTCAGTGCGCGACTCAGCACAATGCCGGACACTGCAGTGCTAGGTGATGGGGCTGCTGAGAGGAGGGGTGGCAGTCTTGAGTTTTGGGACAGACGACCCAAACCCACGTTCGCGTGGGTGTCGGCTTCGCCTGGGGGAGGCCTTGGCACTTCTGCCTCAAAGGCCTGGCAGCTGCCAGTCGTGATCACAGTGCGTCTACCTGCCTGCCCACCCGTCTGTAAGCCCGTAAACGTAAGGCCCCAACGCAGCGCCAGCGCCGCTTTCTTCCGGTCCCCTGTCAGCACCTCGCTCAGAACCTCCCCTTCCTCCAGGTGGCATAGCCCTGGGCCGAGGCTGCCCACACGCCCAGAGCGAGGCCCGCCCAGCCCTGGCTGAAGCTCTGCGGCGCGGGTGAACGTGGAGCGGGCAGCCTCGGCACCAAGTCCCGCTGTAGCGACAGGGTGTGATCCAGCCCTCGGCGGTTCTGTGGGGCCCTTGCTTCGGGAAGCCCCGTTGCCGTCGCTGCTGCCTCTGGTGTGGCAGCGCCCTTCTCGGCCAGCTCCCCGTGTCCCAGACTAGGTTTGTGGGAGCAGAGCGTCCTGGGACGGACGCTCGGCCCTCTCCAAGCCTGCTGGACACAGGACGAGTTTCTCGTTACTTACCTGTGCCCTCTCTTTGTCCTCTTCTCTCCTCTCTCCTCTTTCAGAGAAGCTGGTAAGCCCTCCGGCCTCAGCCGCAGCCTCCAGCCCTAGCTCCTCTCCATCTCCACAGCCTGTCTCAGAGCCTGACATGTCCTCAGAGCCACACCAGCTCGCTTCCAAGGGTACGGCAGTTTGGAGAACTGCACAGTGTCTTGCCATCCAGAGAGCGAGGGGTAAAGCGTGTGCCACCGCAGTGACTGGCTGTGACAGAGTGCCGAGCCCGTGGGCCAGTTAAGCGGCGTCTCTGGTTCAGCACGTGGCGCTGATTTAGCAACTTCTGAGTGGAAGGAGGGTTAGAGAGCCGGGGGTCCGGCTTGGTCTGCACATGCACAACTCCTGGCTCCACCTCCCGAGCAGGAGCCGTCTCCCGAGGCCTGCCGCTGCCGCGGGGCCTGCACGGTGGGGCAGCCTGCACGCTGCTCTGGGGCTCAGGCTGTACGCAGGGAGGCTGCTTTCAAGTGGGGTGACCCGCTGAGCCTTTGACAGGTGAAGAGCGTGGGCCTGGTGACCGGGGTTGTTCACGCTGCACCGCGCTCCCTGTCTGCCAGCAGCGGTCCAGGTGGGAGTGTCTGGGCTTCAACAGGCGGTGGTTCTTCCCATTTTGCCCAAGTTGTGTTCACACATGTGACCAGAGGCAGACCCCGCCCGCAAGTGGTGGAGACGTCCAGGACAATGCCCATCAGTCCGTGCTTTGCACGTGTTCTGAAGTCCACCAAGGAGTAATGCTTTCTCCCTGTTTCAAGTTACTCTGCACGTGCTGTTGTCCTTGGGACTCTGCAGGCCACTCCTCGGCAAGACTGTAACTGCTCCGCCCGTATCACAGAAAGCAGGCAGGCCCAAGGTTCTTGTCCGTGCTGGCTGTCCAGCTGTGAGGCAGCAGTTGGGAGCTGTGTAGCTCAGGGGAGGCTGTGATGGGCCAGAGGAGGCGCTTTGGGGCAGTGCCCCTCATAGGGACTCTGCAGGGTCCAGTCAGCTCTGGCGGTACTTGGATCTGGTTGAGGAATTCCCCTGGTTCTTGTCCCATGGGGAGAAACGGTGAAATACGAAGCCTCTGTGCAGCCCCCCCCCCCCCCCCCCCCCC